>NW_026853800.1:0-20919 GCF_026571515.1 Ruditapes philippinarum
AACTTAGAACTCACTACATTATAATTACATCAAGTTGTCTGTCAGTGGTCTTTATTTAACTAGTAATAATAAACTCTGTTTATAAAGACATAAATCACGCTTTCTCTATGTTCCTGAATAGCAAAACATATTATTTGCCAGTTTGTTGATTATAAGATTATATAATGACAACTAAAAATGTTATTTTCTTGATTTTGTTTCCTTCGATAAGATCTGCACATATCAGCAATGATAAAATAACATTTACATTATTTTGTACTTATCTTCAAGCTTTATTGTTTTGAGGTTAATCTCTTTTTTGTGGTTTAAGTTACCACACTTATGTATGTGCATTACTTGTCAGTTTGATTGATATGTTGAACATATTACAGACACCTTAAACGCAAGTGTAAGAAAAAGGCCCTAAAATTGAATTGCAACTTATTTTGTTTTATATCAATATGACACCTGTTTTTACGGGTGTATCATTTTGCTGTATTCGTCAGCACATATTCAAGTATATGGCAAGGCGTATGTTAAAAATATGACGTATTTTTGAATAACAAAATGTCTTAAGCCCCAATCATCAAATAATTGTTTGTGATTCGATATTGGCATAGTGGATGATAATAGACCAAATGTAACAATCGCTATTATTCAATGGACTAAAAATAACCTACTTAGTTGTAATTGGATAGATACTTTTCGAGCGTGTAAAATAAATCTATATTGAATGTTGTTGCAAAAGCATAGTTTTTTTCAGCTTGTAATTGTAATACAAAAATACTGAGATGTTTCCTGTTGTTGCGCTTGTAATAAATGAAAAGTACTCAAATAAAATTGGTCCATCTCGAAATTATTACATGCTAGGTAGACTAGTAAGTACTACTTACTTGTGCTGTTACATAAAACGCAACTTAAAAAAATATAATCATAATTTTTAAGTATGTACTTCTTATTTGCACTAGTTAACAATTCTGCCAAATATTTTGTTCTAGAATATCAGAGCAGCTATATTTGTAAATGTGAATACAAAGGTTTTGATAATATAAGCATCGTTTAATGTGACTTTAATAAAATTTTAATACAGAACTATATTTTTATAATCAAATTGCAGTTTCGCAGACAATAAGCACCCTGTTGCATACCAACCTCGTTTGTATTTTAAATATAATTTGTACTTCACATTTTAATAAAATGCTCAAGTTTATTGAAATTTCCTGAAAATGTTTCAAACTTGTTCAAAATTCTTTTCAGATATAGCGTTTCTGTGATTTATTTTATTTGCAATGCTATGCTTTAAACATACACATGTAGTGACGTGTTTTCTGATTTGCTGTACACACAATGTACATAACATTTTTATTATAACAATTTAATTTGTTGCTTTGGTCTTGATTGTGTTTGTTTCTATACTATTCTTAACCGCTTCCTCAATTTATTAAGTACCAGGTCATACATCGTTTTATACATAAATTTGTTGGAAAATATATTTACGAAAGACCTTAATAAAGCTTTAGATAAGAACATTTATAGATTTATACTGATTTAAAAAGATTTTTTTTATATATTTTCAGGGCAGCCAAAAGGTGATATACACTGTTCTGACGTTTTGGGAGGCTCACACAAATAACTTCTGTAAATAAAGGATTTGATCTTCAAAATAGAAACTATTGTACGAGGAAAGTACATCTCAACTCTATTCATTGTATTTAGGACATAACTTTGGTTAGCTGAAACAGAAGGATTTTTTGTTGACGGGATATAGAGGCAGAACTCTGTTACCTCGAATATTTGCGCAAAAATAGGGCAAAACATTATCTAAAATAACATAAGCCCTGTCTGAACTCCTCGTAGACTTTGAGAATATTCAAATAAGCTTATTTAACAACTCCCAAACTGTCTAAACGTGATTCTTACTGCTGGTGAAACAATTAAATGCGCGCGGCTAACAGGTGGATTCGACTGTAACTAATTAGAAATACAAGACAATACGGTTCATAAAGGTGTACCAAATGAGAGATATGTAAAATCTTCCGGGAGAATAAAGAATTAAATGTCGGTAATATTAATCGACATGCATTAGTAGAATTCCTAACTACTGTTGGGAGTATATAAATCAGTTTTAAACCGCTAATTCAGATAATAAATATTCTTGGTAAAATAGACGGTGCATACTTATCAAAGATGAACAATGCAAGAATTATATTGTTTTGGCCAATTATGTGAGTTAACTGTGTTATTTATTGGAACTGATACGCGTCTATTTTATTGTGATTGAATATTTTCTTTACCACAGACGACGTGTTTGTATCAGAGACAGTTTGGAGGTGGAAACAATTTGCGTGGGATCCATAAATAAGTTTAGTTCTGATATAAAAGAACTGTGATTTGGATACTTTGGTTCACATATACGAGTATTGGTGTTTAAAGTCTGGACAGTGTGTGCAGTTAATAAAAACAATTTTTCATAATATTTGGAAGTAACTATTAATAAGTAAATATTTGGATTAACTGTTATATTATCAACAGGACAATTTATTGTAATACTGCCATCGAAAATTGACGATATATCGTTTATTTACCGGAATCATTTGATAGTGAACGCGATTAAAATTGATTTCTCATTAAAAAAGATCCTATAAGTTTACATTTTTTTCTCCATAACTCAGAAATTTATAAGACATTTTTGCGTTTGTGTGTCAGGTTAAATCAAATACAAGTATATTACCGAGATCAACACAAACAAGTGCCATAATTTCAGATGATTGTTATCAATAAAATTCTTTATTAATTATGATACAAGAATAAACAATATGTAAACATGTGTTAAACAGGTGTAAAATATGATTTACATCATTTAACTAATTCATTAAATCAAGCATCTAACGGTTCATATATATTTGTTGCTTGAAGGGCTGTTATTAAAAAATCAAAGAAATATATGTTCAGTGCAATTCAGATTCCCAGCTTAGATTTGCACTGAAACTTGGAACTCATATCAAAACTTGATGTCTGAAAAGTAACAGTGGTAAAAGATGAATAAAAAATTATAACTTCCGGAAAGTATTAATATTTCTGTACAAACAATGGAAGTACAAAGAATGACATATTAAGGATATCATGTCTAAAAAAGAATATTTATGACTATCAAGTATTGT
This sequence comes from Ruditapes philippinarum, assembly GCF_026571515.1. Taxonomy (NCBI): domain Eukaryota; kingdom Metazoa; phylum Mollusca; class Bivalvia; order Venerida; family Veneridae; genus Ruditapes; species Ruditapes philippinarum. The sequence goes on from NW_026853800.1 coordinate 3,141, forward strand.
TTCTTCTCTCAGTGGAAATATATCTAACTGTCATGGAAGCAATATCACCCGAGGGAATCTATCTAACAGCATCCGAGAAAAGTACTTTAGATCGCTCGTCGGAATACTTGGTGTCACGTGTCAATTTGACAAATATAATGCTTGGCAATCTAGCAAATAGCACCGCGGGTTCATTTCAAATGAATAATAATGGAAATGCAGGAAATGGTGCGACGTCGGAATTTGATATCATGAGTGATTCAATTTTAGCAACAATGAACGATTCACAGTTTCGTATTTTAACACCGTCGTTTATTCTGGTATGTGTATTAATAGCCCTTGGGGTTCCTGGAAATGCTATTGCTTTGCTTGTGTACATTACGAAAATGAAACGGAGTACTGCAAGTTATTTCATTATAACCCTTGCCTTCAGCGACTTGATTAATTGTTTAATTAGCCTTCCTGTTGAACTGTACTTGATAACTAACTTCTGGACATTTGACATTCCCTGGTTATGCAAATTATCCAGATTTCTCACTGCGGCTATGAACAATACATCATCGTTTGTGTTGGCCGCCATTGCTGTGGAACGCTTCCGGTCTATTTGTTTACCATTAAAACCAAGGATATCGTCAACATGTTGTAAATGTATTTGTGTAAGTCTAATGTTCTGTGCTTGTCTGACGGCTGTACCAATGATTTTTGGATATGGAACATTTACATACACACTTGTGGCATACAATGTGACCGTTGAAGCTAAAACTTGCCTAGTTGACGACGAAGTTTTAAACACGTCATATCCAAATATACTGTTAATGATCTTCTTTGTAGGGCATATAATTATTTTTATCATATTGGCAGTGCTATATACATGCATAGCAAAGAAACTTATTTCTGGAACAAAGTTCAGTCAACCTGAAACAACATCAAAGAACGTGCTTTTGCAGCGACAAAATAGTGCTTACTCAATAACTTCTTTTACAAAAGAGTCGAGGACAAGTGTGCGACTTTTATCTATGGAGAGTGAGCATAGTTCGTACGGTAAACACAAACTTATACGGTCAACCAGTAGCCAATCAAATATTGAGTTTAACCTGTCTCGAAAACATGGAGGACATCACGTGCGAACAAAACGGTTGACATGCATGTTGTTTTTAGTTACATCAGTATTTGAAATAAGTTTTATTCCATATTTGGTTATCGTGTGTATACGTAATCAACATCCAGACTTGTACCAAAGTCTTTCTTTTCCTAACAAAATGGCATACCAGTTCTTTTTGAGATCATATTTGATAAATTGTGCGATGAATCCGGTCATCTACTGTTTTTACAACCAGAACTTTAGACATGGTGTGAAACGATTATTCAATGGCATTAAAGATTCAATTAAGAATAAGATCATGTCGTAAATTGTGGTTTATTGTCCTTATGTGCTCTGTGTGTATGTTGCTTGATAAATTTGATTGAAATCAAATTTCTGATTTGTGTGTGTTGTACACATTGGAAATAAATAAAAAAGTAAGATTTTCCTTGAGTTCTAGTTTATGTTCTTTTCAGTTCTGATTTAAAAAATAATCAATCAAAACTTATGTTTAAGACACATATGAAATTAGACAATCATGTTTTTTTAGATATGAAATCGATGTATTGTGTTCTAAAACATACTATATATGCCATATTTTAGGTTACATGTGTTAAGAAAGTACTGCTTTAGTCATAAAAACTAATCAAATGTTTGAATATACTGATAAAGGTATCTGATAAAGGGTGGATAGAACATTGTGCAACAATTATTTTACTACTTAATGTGTGAGACAATAGCTAATTTGGTAACAAGTCATTGTAATATATGATTTTACATTATATTCTAGAGAAAACTCGTACACATTATGACTTTACATTTATTTTTTATTTATTTTTTATTTATTTATTTATTTCTGGTCATTTACATATCAAAACATTACCTCAATGAAGAACATTGTCATACCAACGGTGTCAGTCATCGGGCAGGTAGGCATTGCGATTTAAAAGAAAAATACCTCAAATTCATAATTATCTATTGCCATAAAAACAGAGTCATTGTGATATAATTTAAATATCACATCAATTGGTCTTTAAATACCTATTTGTTTCGAATTTTAAAATCATTTTGTCTGTATTCTTTACGAATATCTCTTGCCTCTACGGGTAATAGAGGCCTCGGGTTTTTATCATCAGATTACCTTTGCAAAACAGTGGAATTAAATACAGAACGATTCTCCTGTTATGATATCTAAATGATGATTGCAATAAAGTTCGTTATGACATGATAAATATTTCATTACTAGTATAATAACATAAATTTTGAATAAAATGTTCGATATACTAGATAAAAGCATTGTTACAAGTCTCTCCTACTTACCTTTTACCTGTTTTTATCGAATTGCCTCCTGTTTAATGGCGTGTCAGTAAGTGTGGTGTGATAATGCAAAACATTAAAATATTGCTTAATTATTATATTACATAAGCCAAATCATTCCGACCGACAGTATCTGCATCAAATATTCTTTTGAAGAAAAGCGTTGATTACTAGATTTAGAGACCTATATGACTTCAAGGCTAAATAATTAGACAAGGTGCACTCATATCGTAAACATTCTTACAAGTAGACTTTGCAAATGGTATTTCTTTTTTATTCAATGCCTTGAAATGTATTCAGCTGTAACGTTAGTCAAATCGAAGAAATGTTTAAATTCTTCTTCATTTTAAAAATTTGTTCTTTCTCACCTTATAATTGATTGTTTGATAGATAAATGGTTATTTATGTATGTGGTATATATATTATAGATCTTAGATTCCAGCTTCATTTGTAAAGAAATTCCCCAGCCTAATTTTCTAAATGAGTTGAACATTGTTTATTCGGCAGACAATCTCTAATGTTGTATATAGATAACACTTTAACAAGCAATTATCATAGTATTGCAAGCAATCCATAAGTCCCCTACCGGTTAGAACCCAAGCAAGATTCTGATGGGCCATTGGCCATTCAATTTTACCAGTGAATGAATGACATGAATGAACATAAATCTTTTGAGTTCTAAGTTTGTCTATATCACAGTAATGTGTTAAGTTTCCCTGCCTAGTAAGGAAATAATGTTTATACAACCTTGTCATATTATTACAATGTGGGGTTTTAAAGTAAATCCTATAAGGAATAATGCAGTCGGAGTGAAAAATACCAATTTCTCGAAAAAAATCTAAGTTCAAGGGGGACATAATCCTGGAAATAGTCTTGCTAGAGTATTTAACCTCCTCAAAAATGTTGAGTGATAATAAGAAACATATATATGAAGTTTGAAATAGATACATTAGGAAATAAAGAAGTTATTTAAAAAAGACAACATTTTTCAAGTTCAAGGGAGGTAATACTGATAATTTTTGTGCTAGAGTTGTAAACCTTGTCACATATGATGTGGTTGATGACCAGAAACTTATATTTAAAGTTTGAAGTAAACACCTTAAGAAATAAAGAACTTATAGTGAAAAAGCTGAAAAATTTAAATCAGAAATCTTGAAGTTCAGGCTATTTGTTGCCATAGCAACCAGAATTTTTAACATAGGAAGAAAAGAAAAAGATGTGCATAATCTCCAGACTGCCATCTACCCATATTTCAAGTTTCATAAAAATATTTTTAGTACTTTTTGAGTTATCACTGGATCCAGTTTATGTCTTAAATTTGCCATATTTTCAGACTATTTGTTGCCATAGCAACCAGAATTTTCAACATAGGAAGAAAAGAAAAAGACGTTCATAATCTCCATACTGCTATCTATCCATATATTAAGTTTCATAAAAATATTTTCAGTACTTTTTGCGTTATCGCGGGATCCAATTTTGTGGACGGACGGACTGACAGACAGACAGACAGACGGACAGACCATGCAGACGGACGGACAGACAGACGGACAGACGGACGGAGGGTAAACCTAAAGTCCCCTCCGGTTAAACCGGTAGGGGACTAAAAACAGTGTGTTTGTAACAAATAGTGTTAAAAACTGATCCTGAAAGTAAATTAGCTCTTCAAAACATAAATTTACTTGCTTTTTCGCATACAATTAAAATAGAATTTTTTTTCATAAGCTCTATATACCACTTACTAGCAAACAAGTAATTATTTTTTATATTTTACCTTAAGTGTATCATTAAAAATACCAACCTTTTTTCTCGGGGGGGGGGACCTATAACGGTTATTGTTTTTATCGAACAGTTTGAAAATGAAACAAACTGAATCTAGTAAATAGTTTAAGATTATAGTCACCAATGCATCATAAAAATGATATTATGCACACCTACTTTTTATGTCCTATATCTTATAACGTTATCATTTCCTGACGACGGCCCTTATACCTGTGTTGTACGTGTTTAATTCGTTTGTTTGTTTTGTTTTTCATTTTATCAGACAAAAACATGCGTTATATTTATTTCATTGATGTCACGTTGTTATATTATAATTCTGTGCAGGTGTAAAGTATTCACCAATGGTCACATTGACAAAGTATCATTTTAACCAGATAACAAAAGGAATAATTGGGCAGGTTTTATAGTTCATATTTTTTATTTCTCTTAAAAAGACGATGGTTTGTCCCTTCGGTATCCATGATAATATATGCGTATTCCAAGTCAGTCACCAATTACTCATATATTTTACTTAATATTTGCAAAGCCCCAAACGTTTTAGTGTTAATATTTTTAGCAATGATATCTCTGCTTCCAAATTGCTTATCACAGCAATTGTCATGTCAAACTGGCTAGTGTAAAATTGTCTGACGTTTCGATGGTTATAAATTTGCAATCTCGATGTTAAAGAACAATACTGTGTTAAACAAACAGAAAAAAGGATGCTAGCTTACCGTGACATTTGCCAGACCTTCCCTATTTAGGTTTTGGGGCCATCTTAAAACATGTTGCTGAAGCAAACGATGCAAGGAAAATAACCAAATCCTTTTTATGCTTTCTTGATATAGTAAGAAAACACGTTTTGCTTAGCAAATAATGAGTAGTTTATCTGTTTGTTTCATTGTACTATCTTACTTGATATAGATTACGATAAAAATATGTTATTTTACGTAGTACTACATCATATATTTCTTGATTTGTATTTTTTCCGGCAGGTGAAATTTTAGTTCGGGGAACAAGAAATAGTCACGCGGGGCTATGTCTGGTGGGGGAGGACAGTGACGTTTGCCGCCTTCAAAAACTCCGTAACAATTTGTGCCTTGTGAGCTGGCGCATTGTCATGCAAAAGTCTGAGGTACTTCAAACCTGTTTATGGGCGAAGGCGTTTATAGTGTTTCTTTAGTTTGCGAAGTACAACGTCCCTTTAGTGAGTCATCTAATGAAAACGCTGTATTTCTTAAAAATTATGTGCGTTAATTTTCATAGAAGAACAAAAGTCGATACTATATCGAAATCCGTTCATAGTCACCTTCTATTTTTCAAAGTACTTCATAGAACCGCGCAGTGACGTAATAAAGTGAATAATAATGAGGCCAAATGAAGTTTGGCACTAAGTATGTTAGTATTCATCCGTAGCTGTTCTACAGAAATTAGAAACATTGTCCTGTCGCTATCGCTCCCGTCGATGCTTCTAATTTCTGTAGAACAGCACGGATGAACACTAACATATAGATAGTACTTGCCTGTGACAGCTCTACCTTCGGCACAGGTAATTTCACGACTGGGTCATTGTTATCAAAGAATATGACATAGAAAACCTTTCTCACGGTTCGTATTCTTTTAGTAAAGCTAGGGCGCCGTGCGTTTTTTGGTGGCCCAGATTTGATTAGAGCATTTTCGTTTGGGTTCGAAAAAATACACAAATGTTTCGTCACCTGTAACCAAATTGCAGAAAACCTTTTTGCTTTATTTCGGGTATTTTTTTCAACAAAAGTTTGGCCTTTTCAATTCGGGACCTCATTTGGTCGTCAGTTAGTAAATGTAGTATCCACCTAGCATTAATCTTACAAAGCCCAAGATGTTTCTTCAAAATGCATTGAACACATGTTAAAGGCAAGTTTGTCATTCTAGCTAACTGTCTGACAGTGTACCGTGTGTCTTTCTTCAGGAGTCATCGAATTCTTTCAGCGTTATGTTTTGTCGTTGTTGTCTCTCCCCATAAATATCACACACCTCGCGATGAATATCCTTCTGCTTTAAGCTAAGCAGAGACCTACCTTTTATTCAATCACGTTTCAGCTCTCTTTCCAACCATATTTGTGTGAGTGTAACGAATACGCTGCAAAACAATGTACACAGTACCAAGGTTAGGTACCAAGGCCTGCTTTTAAAATTTGTCTTTTGACGTCTTATCTGTGATATGCAGGTTTCATAACCTCTGATCCCCTTTCAAAATTCCATTTTATTTAGTTCCGCCCATTGTTTTCTCGTTAAGGGCACAACCATATTTTTACTTGGGGACCATATGCCGCTTTTCACGGAATGGCACTTACGTGTCACATTGAAGGTTCCATGATAACCGCCACATGAACACATCTGTGGATGCTTCAAAATTCAAAACTGTACCAGTTCATGTTAAATGTTGAATTCTGCTTAAGCCGGTGCTAGGGGGCGTGGACGGTTGTTTGCACTTGACAGTACCGTCCATGAACAGGCTCAATCAAACCGAGCCTGCAACATTTTCAGTTTTGCCGTGTTGGGCTTTCTTTAAGGATTTTTATTTTCTCTATTTTAGTAAAATTGTGAGCGAGATATTGACCAATACTACTCTCCAGGTATCAATCATGCTATCGACTTGTAATGGAGTTGAGTTCATATAGCACGATTTCCACGAGATAGAATTCGAGTAATATTAACTTGTGTAATCCTCAACACAGTGACAATTGCAAAAGGGAAATTTCCTATGTTTTACTTAATTGAAGGCAGTGATAATAATTGTTTAAGCAAGTTTCAGACAGTAACAGCTTTTTAGCAATGTTTAAAGAGAATATCTGCACTGTGCGTTTTATATGAAATTCTGCTGATAAATCCTAACGGTAAATTTATCAACAGCGAAAGAAAAACAACTGATTAAACAATTTCATACAAAAGGTTTTTTAATCATTAAGAAGTTAAAATTGTCATATTGCTCATCCACTGGGATTTATATGTATTACATATTTTCCATCATAAAGGAAATCATAAATTATATAAAGGTGCCGTCATTTTCTAATAATGTTCGTATGTCTCCAGGGGGAAAACATGATAGCTTTTCTACCGATTCACCACTGTCTACTGAACATCCCGTGAGGCAATATATCAAATTTCTTGGCAATATTTAATTGTTGATTTGGTCCTTCCTAACTAAATATTCAAAATATTCGGATTTATAATCAGATAATATTTTAATTGTTTGACATGTAAATTATACATATGGAAACTGTTTCAACGTATTAAATGGCATCTAGCAAACAGAATTTCTTGAATCCTTTCTATTATTAGCACAATGTTCATTTTTGTTGAAGCCATATAATGTAAACACCTACATATTAATGAAGAGCGAAAACCCAATTATTAATATAAGTGTTACTGTTATCACATTCCTAGACGATGACAACTTTGAATAAATGCTTTAATGCAGTTTGCATTCTGAGTGTAGTTTTCAATTACTTATACGCATATAATATACAAACTGTAGCGTGTTTATTGTGACAAATGTAAGAAAGTTTGGTGAGAAACTAGAGTGTGTTTTCTTTCATATTCAAGCAGCAAGAAAAATACACAAATCAAAACATTTTAGTTCTATAAATCGAGATGGAACGGAAAGACATCGTTCTCTATTTTTTTACTAAACTAAACATTGGACATACTCAGGTGTCCGAGGAGCGCTAGAAGACTCGGCTAAAATTATAATAATTTGAAGATTTGTTTTCAGTTAATAGTTTCCGAGTAAAGAGTCGTTGGGTTCAAAATCGTGAGCATGTTAGGTGAGGTCAATTTTAGAAGTGCAGATAGTTTCTCAGGAGCTTCAAATAAGTACATGATTAGTAACTTAATTGTATTATGTAACTTGATATATCTGTACTTTTAGGAAAGCAACTACAAAAGCACACATTTAACACATTCCTCAAGTTCTTTGTCATTGACTTTAACAACTTTTCATTATCGGATGCCGGATGATTATTGGCCTATGAGAATCTATATCTACTACACATAATAACCACAAACCTTTGAAAAGTACGTTCAACCATGAAAACTGTTTACATTATTTCTAACCAGAACTTTCCAAAAATAAACTTTTTAACAACAACAACAACAAAATCATTGTATTTTGTCAATGGTCACAATTACATGACAACATACATTACAAAAGTACTATACTATTTTAACACATGTGGGTTAAACCAAAATGATTAGTACTATAAGAAATTAAGCGTACCAGTTACTGTAAAATAAATACATGTACTTGATATTACTTACCTAACATTATATGACCAAAGAATGACGGGATACCAGTGAAAAAAGTTCTTGACACCTTTTGCCATACACAAATATAATTATCTTTTATCAACTGTTCATATTATGCGTTTGTTGTTTTTTTACAATAAGCAAAATTAATCTAACATAGATGAAAAAATAACCACAATAAAAACATGTATAGTAAAATATGTCATTGGTATTAATAGTGCAGACGATCGAGCCCGTGTTTGTGTCGTATAAGTAGGTTAGGAGAATTGAGTCACGGGTAAACCGTGAAGAGTAAAAATAATGTCACGGGGAAACCGTTACGAAATAAGGTATGTCATTGACTAGAAACTGTATCGTAAAGCAATTTGGGACAGTAAACATGAGCAAAACAACGATAATTTTATATGATACGTAAATGTCAGTTATAGTGTTATATGATAATTATGTGAAATGAATAAGCTTAACTTTTTTAGTGTTTCAAAATGTGTAGTGTTAAGAAGTTGATTATACTTGATGACATTTGGATTTTTATAATAATACCCTGGAATCAATTGTTTCCTTTTATTTCGAAACAATTTACACGACATTATTGCATGATATTGATCACTTAGTGTTTGGCATTCTATACAAATTCTTTCGTTATATGGAGTATTGTTATAACGGAGTAATTCTACCGGCAATCTATGATTTGACGTACGAAATTTCAGAAGTGGTAAGTAAAAATGTCTTTGTAAAATTGTAAAATATTCTTCACGTTTGTGCTGCTGTTTGAAAAGATAATACAGTTAACCTTTGTTTGATAGTATTACTTGTAATTTGGCATTCCATTCAGTGATAAACTGATCTACGAGTACTTGTTTCATTAACAGGCTGGGGAATATTGCCGATCGAGCTATATAGCTCGTTTGAGCTATAATAGCCCGTTCGGGCTATAAAAAGAACAAAAGAAAGTGTCAAATGTCCTTTGAAAAAAACGACTATCCGAAAGCGCATATCCGAAGTATACCTAAACTACTCCATGTTCCCTAACACTTCGAAACGTGACATTGGTAAACACTAGCAGCCTCCGACATGCTGCGCCCACACATATAATGTTGGGAGAATATGTAAATTTATCTTTTGAAAACGTCACCTGCATCTAAATAACTCTTATTTCTTCGTTTCGTAACTTGAAATTTCACTGGAGCCGTCCCGGAAGTGAATGAAAAAGACCGAACGAATTATTTTTTCAAAATATTGTTGTAATCATAATCAGCATCTGAAGCCGTCTAAAAATAGTAACAAACGTACAGTGTGTGTCCAAAATAATTTCCAAATTTTAAATTCATTATTTCTGAGGATACTTGTTACACATTTTTTCGCCAAATAGCAATTCGGTATCTTAAATATTGACTACTACTACACGTGAATTTCGTGCAGCTTATATACGAGGTGTCCATAATGGTAGGTTGTGAAATATGTTATACCTTCTTCCTTTGGTTACATCGTTAAGAATTATCGTCCTCACTACTGTCATCTGAAATATTTAATTCTTTGTATTTGCTTCATTTATTTTACATTATATAGAATTGCTTTTTCCTATAACAATAGCATTTTGATTCAAACAAACACAACAGTATTGTTTTGTTTTTTATGTAAATCATGAGTGTAGAGTATTAATTTACCTGTAAAAAAATACGTTTATCATTTACAAACTTTGTTTACAATTTTAAGGGAAAAACGTTCAACCCAGGAAAAAATAAGGTGGGGCAGGATTGTCGCGCCAAACACCATCATACCGGTAAAATAGTGACAACAAATTATCTGGAGGATGGCTGTGCAAGATCGAATACACACTGCGAAAAAGACATGGATATACGGAAGTGTACGGAATTCCGTATATCATTAATATACGTGTAAGAATACGGGAAACTTGAAATACGGAGATGTACGGGACCGTATATTATATCAGTCCGTATATGACTAGTATACGAACTCCGTACACTCGTAATATACGGGAATTTTGATATACGAAGTCCGTATTTTACTAATATACGGAATTTTTAAGACAAGTCCGTATATTACTAAAATACGAAATTCCGTATTCGTGCAAATACGGATTCTGTATATAGAAATAGCGAATGATACCGTCAGTGCACAGAACGTGTAAGACATCCACCTGTAGCATGCAGACGCGGTATTCTAGCTCAATACCGCAGTGTAATAGCGAATACTTTACAATTGCGATTGGCGATTAGATAGTACGTTTTTGTATTTTGCATCTATGGTGAATTTTGTTATTTTGTAATTTATTTTTTCATTATCATTATAATATTTTATAATGATGAGCCAAACATGAGAAAATGATAAATTTGAAATTGTGATGTTCAAAACATGAATAAATTATATTAAAATCGTGAATCTGTGAAGTTGAAATCGTGAAAGTTAAAATAATTGTGAAATCACGAAGATAAGTTCGGGATTGTCCACACAGCATTTAAATTTTACGTTAATATAATACATGTACTTGCATATGTAAATAAAAATCAACAATGATATCTAATTCATTCATTCATTCATTCATTCATTCATTCATTCATTCATTCATTCACTGAATCAATCAACCAATCATTCATTCATTTATTTATTTATTTATTCATTCATTCATTCATTCATCCATTCATCCATTCATTCATTCATTCATTCATTCATTCATTCATTTATTCATCCATCCATCATTCATTCATTCATTCATTCATACATTCATTCATCACTCATTTATTCTTATATTTATTTATTTAGTTATTTATCTTTTTATTTATTTATTTAATAAAATAGGCTATACATAATATAATACTTGTACTTGCATATGTAAATAAAAATCAACAATGATATCTCATTCATTCATTCATTCATCATTCATTTTCATTCATTCATCATTCATTCATTCATTCATTCATCCATCCATCCATCCATCCATCCATCATTCATTCATTCATTCATTCATTCACTGAATCAATCAACCATTCATTCATTCATTTATTCATTCATCATTCACTCATTCATTCATTCATTCATCCATCCATCCATCCATCCATCATTCATTCATTCATTCACTCACTCACTGAATAAATCAACCAACCAACCATGTATTCATACATTCATTCATCATTCATATATTCTTATATTTATTTATTTATTTATTTATTTATTTATTTATTTATTTATTTATTTAATCTTTTATTTCAGAAAACATAAAAATTTGCGTTTTTGCATAGAAATCTTATGAAGTTCTGAATTCCCCAATTTTGATTTTTTCCGCGCGGTCTCATTTATGACATAATATTGTGTAATAGCCACGTGCTGTATTGCGATAATCGAAGCCAATACTGATTAAGCCGGATATTGATCCGGATATTGATCATAAACGCAGCAGGGTATAACGAGTGTCGGTTTTCTCTGATTACGTAAGTTAGCGCAATTGGTCTTGAATGTCTTAACGGTAATTTTTACTGTTTATTTCTAATATAATTCATGTGCGAAATAAGGGAATTAAATTGTGATCTCATAATCGACTCTCTATGTGATTTTGTTCTAGACTCTAACCCGACATATTAAAATGAAACAGACATAGCTGCTGTATTTGTTCAAATGTTTTTGCAGCGTCGTGTTGTTGTTATCCTTTTATCTGGCGGAATTCGTCATTTATACAAGACACAATTAAGATTTATCTTAAAGTAAATTTTGAAGTACCCTGCTGCCAGGTCCAATTATATTTAAGTTAACAAGCTAGAATCAGATTCACTGGGGTGTATGTACATGTATTGTTGATAGATGATGTCAAATTATTCGAAATAGCATTTCTTGAAAAATATCAGCATCATCTCCCGTAAGTGATCTCATAAGTGATTGTATGAGCCGTGTCATGACAAAACCAACATAATGGGTTTGCGACTAGCATGGATCCACACCAGCCTGCGCCTCCGCGCAGTCTGATCAGTATCCATGCTGTTAGATGTCATTTTCTCTACTTGTAATAGGGTTGGTAAGCGAACAGCATGGATCCTGATCAGACTGCGCGGATGGATGCGCAGGCTGGTCTGGATCCATGCTGGTCGCAAACCCATTATGTTGGTTTTTGTCATGACGCGGCTCATTATAAACAAACTCATTTGTATAACGTAATAGAAGTATTGTATATAATCATCGTGTAATAAATAGTTCATAAGATATGTGATTTATTCTATAACTGTATCTATAAATGCTTTGTCGTATTTCATAGAGTGAGAGAAATGTGCAGTCTGACCGAAACTTGAACCGGGGACTCCGATTGAGCTATTCGGCCGCTTACAAATCTTTTCCTGAACAGTGGCATAATCCCCTGCTTTATTAAAATTCACAGATTTACAAGCAATATGCGAACTAAAACTCTTAAGCTATATGCAGCCATGGTGCTATCCGACCATTTTCTCCTCTAAATAGTGAACAGTTCTGAACCGTGACACATATGTCAATATTGTTCATGTACTAAAGTCAATAATAATTACAATTTTCAATGAGTATTACATGTAATGTATATATGTATATATCAATTATGATAACAGATGCAGAATTACATGTGAATATGTATATATTATTTTGTAAGTTTTAAGATAATAAATAATACATGTGAATATGTGAATGTTATTTTGTAAGTGTTAAGATTGTTATTACTATACGTCAACATTCTTTGACAGTGTGTAAATCATATCAGTCAAAATTGTGATACTGAAGAGATTTTTGTTTTTAAGAGAAATAACGTTGAGTGTAATGTACCTGGTAAGAGACTTGTAAGTTATATATTAATTTTGATATTATATGTGTACCTACGTGAAAAATTTGGCAGGTAGTTTCTTTATCAATCAAATCGATCATCTCCAACAATTTGATGTATGTTGATATAAAGTATATATGTTGAAGTCATACACTGTTGGTTATTTTGTATGTTTTGTGTCCTCATTGGCTTTAAAGCCTATTTGAATGAAATAACGTGTCTGCTGCATAATAGAAACTGGGACATAATATGAATTAAGTCCCAAACAGAACAGTTATTCCATTAGAGCAAATAATGAATAAAAAGTTTTTTTTTAATATAAGTACTGAGCTTTCAATACACATACATTTACTTAATTACAGTTGTCAAACTAAAATGATATATGGTAATTTTTACTATTAATTATCAATCCTTTATTAAAGCAATTCAATATTTTAGAATTTTGGCAATTCAACTCAAAAAGAAAAGAAATATAAAAAACACATTCTCTTGATAAGTTATTCCTTATTATTATTAAAACACACATACATTTATTTAATTATAGTTGTCTAACTAAAATATATGATAAATTTTACTATTATTATTATTATTATTACTAAAATATATGATAAATTTTACTATTATTATTATTATTATTATTATTATTATTATTATTATTATTATTATTATTATTATTATAAAAATAAATAACTGATTAAGCATTAGAATTAAAGTTTTGCCTATGAAAAAGTATCAATGCTTATGTTATACATGTATGCAAAGTTATCGTTTATGGATACATGATATTTCCTATTTAATATTGCATTATTTTGACTCAGTATGCTGATTTCTTCCGCATTATCACGGACCTTAATATAAATCCGTGGCATTAATAATGCTAAATGCTTTATTGTAATCAAAGCACTGAATGTACTGATTGGGAGGCTATGAGAGAATGTTTCAGACTTATAGTTTCTTTTCTTTTTCCTTAAAATGTGCTACCAAAATAAAAAGATTTGCACATTGCGCTATTTATCCTTACTGTTGTGTTCAACCATTCATATATATGGTTTAATGTGGTTGACTATTCCTTTTGTTAATATTCCAGAACATTTCATTGAGGTCTACATTCGGACTGTTAATCATGCAAATTTTGAAAAAACCTAAACTGTCAATAATAAATGACATACCAGCAAGTATGACGACTGTTCATTATCAGATAACAATAACATTTTACAACTGACGGTTCCTTATCAAAATATTCTAGGACTGTTCATCATAAATACTTTATGTCATTTTAATATTATTGAATGATAATAACAACTGCAAGTGATGCAACACATTTTTATTGAACATAAAAATTATACACATTTAGATTGTACCACAATTGAGATCAATAAGATTTACTGTCTTGTGATGAGTATTAATATTCATGCAATACGGACAGAAGGTTGTCTTCTCCAGAAGCAAAATCTCGAATAAAATCACGTTTCAAGAAAATTATTCCCATTTCATTACTGACGGCGTCGGATAATATTAAAGCTAAAATATTTCTTGAAAAAATACATATCTGCAAAGCTTATTCAAAACTGAATCAACCTAAGTGAAAATTGATCAGGAAGTTATATCTTTTTTTTTTACCGCCAACACTCAACCAACTTATGGTAGTTCAATCGATAGATTCTACGTGTATTTTTAAACCTCACTAGCTTGAAATATATACTGCGAAAATCTGTTGTTAACAGGGCGTATGCGGTACGTAGGGTTTTCCCCTGTCGACCATTTCCCGCAAATAGATGAGAACGTCGAAGCCGTCAGAGCTATGAATGGTGTTATATAAATGGCGTGTTTGCAAGTTTTTGTTGAAACTTCTCCAAATCCCTCCAGAGGCGTGCACGTCGCGGAGAAGGCACACGGAAGGTCATAGTCAAGTCATCATAAGTACCAGAGATGATTGGTTGACCTGTCGTGACTTACTCTGGAGGTTTGGCGCTAATAGATGCCGTTTTTTGTTGTCGTCAGTCAGAAAGTTGATGCCTTGACGGTATTGTCGTCTCCTTTACCACCAAAGAACGAAAAATGGGCTTCCAGGAAGAATCTGCTTGAAAAAAGACGTCCCAGATGCTATAATCTCGGACATATGGTTATTCCGGCGCCGAGAGTATAAATAAACTTAAAACACACACACTTTTGTTGAAAACAAACAAAAAAAAAACAACACACATTTTCTGTAGTAATTTTTCAAGTGTTGTAAAATGAATAAGAAATTCCTCTTATTGCCGCCGATTATCTTTAGAACACAAAACATATAAGTTTTTTTTTTTTCAAATAAACATTAATCACTTCAGCGCGCGCAAATTATCGTTTTCAATTAAAGTTTCGTAAGATATGTTAATGACTTCCCGATGCGATCGACTGTAAGTAATTTGTATATGTATGCGGTTTTTTTGGGGGTTTTTTTTTGTTTGTTTTTTAATTAAAGCTTCTTATTCTTTAATATTTTTTATGTATCTCATAATCTGTATTGAAAATTTGAATTTTATTACACATGGACTATCAAATTATGATGCGTTGCCCTAGAATTGAATAAACTTTCTTATTACACAATACGGGGTCATACTGATCTTTGCGTCTTTCTCTGAAATAATTATTTCCTTGTTTAAACATATTTGACCACAATATTTCTGTCAATTGTTCACTTTACTTCCGATTTTTGTTGTACGGAAACACATGTTTCTATTTGTGTTTTCTAATCAATTCGAATCTATAATCAGTTTAATGGGATCACCACCGGGTAAAACGACTACTAGGTACTTTGGTCATGTTTTTACCCCAAATATTTGAATGTCTCTATTGGGATTAAAATGAGCATAGTTAACTAAAAACTGGTTTGTATAAATCCCTGACCTGTCTAATTCTAATTATGAGATTAGTGAATATATAAGACTTTCACTACAAAATATTCCTAAACAAAAGAGCACATGTTTAAATTTATTCCTATACAAATAAAAGATCAGAGAAGGGATCTGTCAATTGCCAGACATATTTTTAAAAGATACTTTTATGTTAAAAGTTTGATTAATGAATTATGTAAGATGAAAATATAAGTATTGCTTTTTTTATTTTCCTAATGTAAAATGTAATATTGTGCAGGAATTTTTGTCGGAGGGTCCTTAGGGGTTTTGTAGTTAAATAGTTTTTTTTTTTCGGCGATAATGGTTCAAGAATATAATGTTTTCAAAACTATATGTTCATCACCATCAGTGAATTTTTAGTTAAATGTATCCAAAATATTTACCTAACAGCTATATGATATATAGCGGTTTATGACCGTTTTCCGCGTACAGCCTCCTGGGGTGTACTAATAAGTTAGTTTTCCTTAGTTATTCATGCAAGCATGAATCCATGTCTCTGATGTAAGCGACAGTTTACAATTATTTGTCTTTAAAAATATTAAGGACTATTAATGGTTTATAACAACAAAAGAACATGCATGATATTGAGAATACGGTTTTGCAAACGTTCTAGTTAATGACCCGTCATAAACAGTTGGTCGCTGCGTAGTAATTGGAAAATTGTTATCAAAAATAATAAAGAATATTTGCCACTAAATTAAAGCATTTACTTATAAATTTTTCATTTATGCTTTTTGTTTAAAGAAATATTGATTAAAGTTATTATTTTGAAGGGTTTTCATACCAGAACTATTTATTACAGACGTACGTTTGCCTAAACCTGATTACCGCGGCAGTATGACGTCACGGAGTAGTGATTTAAACAAAAATCAAGAATTTTTCAGAGAATTATTATCTTTTACAAATTGCAGATATGAAATTAAAGAATGAAAATATTTTCATATTGTAAATGTCTGTGATGAGTGATGAGTCAGCTTAGAAAATATCAAGGTACTATTTTTTGACCTGATTACCGCGGCAGTAAGATTTGACGGATGGTTATTAACATTGGGTCGGCATAGCCTCCCCAAAAACGGTAATCTAGGCATATCAACAGCCAATGAGTTTAAAGCGTTGGTTTTGTATCACGTGAATCCTATCAACCAATCAGAAATAGCGCGGGCGAAAACGAAAAAAAGAAAAAAAACGCGATTGGAAATGGAATGGTTAATAAAATTCAGAATATTCAAAACAGGTAGGTTAAAAGTTATTTTTTATCGTGTGTAATATCAATATGCGATCAATAGAATAGTTGCATTTTGTGAACAACAGCTTATTTTCAGGGTTTAAACTGATTTGTTTCTAGAAAACTTTAACACTTTTTAATCTGTTTCGCTATTCAATATGGCCGCCGGATTAGATAATTAAAGCTGGGTTATATCCCAAATTTAGACTCTGAGGTTACGAGTTTGATTTTTGATTTTCTAAACTGTATCTTGTTTAATAAATAATTTGTTTTGAAAAATTAAAAAAAAAAAAAGAAAAGTTTATTTCTAAAATACGTTAATCATAACTTCCTTTAAGGTAAAAAAGACACCACGTTAAAATTACGAAAACATTTAAACATCGAAGATGTCAAAGATATTACAGCCCCTGGACATTGGTAGTACAAAAAAGGATTTAATCAGTGTG
>NW_026853801.1:0-10080 GCF_026571515.1 Ruditapes philippinarum
GTTTATAATATGTTGGTGGTTGTCTCGATTAAAAGATATAAAGAAATAAATTTACGTTGTTACAAGGTGTCGCTATTGTGTAAAGGTTCATAGGGAAACATATAGAGATGAGGTGTGAATAGAGTCAATCCAACTGGAGATGTTGTTGTGCAAGATAATTTAAGTTTTAGGAAAGCCACAGACCGTTGTTTCATCAATCACCCGGTTAAAATGTTTTTGAAATTCCCTAAATAAAATAGTGTACTCCAATTACTTTTATAACTGAGTCATGTAAACAAAACAAAAATGTTTCATGTTTTATTTGTGACCAAAAATATATAGTCTGGCTTAAAAACCTTATTCGTTATACACACATGTACGCTCATAAATAGCAATTAAAGCAATCAATGAATAGAGTCAAACCAGTTGTAGATGTTGTTGTGCAATATAATTTAAGTTTAAGGTAATCTACAGACCGTTGTATAATCAATTACAATATACTTGAAATAACTTTAAATAAAATATTGAACGCAAATAAATTCTATAACTCAGTCATGTTAACATAACAAACATGTTCCATGTTCTGTTTGGTTTACTATGATACTCATTATGAAACATATTTTATATACTAAAGAAAATATTTTAAAAAATTTAATCAGTAAAACTGGTAAGATAGCAATGACGTAATGTCATGTATACTTTTTATAATAAAACGACTGTTTGTGCGTTTGAAGTATCGCCAGCGATGTGTACTCGTGCATCGGATATATTCCAGTGTATATTATCATTGATTGACAACATAATCCCACAACTTTACGTATAATTAATACAAAGTTGTCACTCATTGTGCAAATAAGAGATCAACGATGTCATGTTGTCTGACAGACATGTATTCGGCTCTAGTCATAGCGAACAGATGGTAAAATTTTATTGGACTAGTGTTTTTTATCTTTTTGAAGTAATATCGGATAATCGCTAATGTTTGCACATGCTTTAATATAATGATTTATGATGTTTTGGAACTGATCTAAATTCTAACTGATAAAAATAGAACAATTTGAACAAAATAGATATGATGTGAACATTTTTAATAGTTCTGTTTTGATAACATGCACGTATAACCTTTTTATGAACATTGTTTACCAAACTGAATTTATTTATTTATTTATATTTCTGTCGGCATTGTCTGCTATTCAAATATACCACTTTATAAAATCTAGTTTGTAATGTTTTCATTCAATATAAACTTCAACACCATATCTGTCCGTGATACAAAAAAATCGCATTCATTTTTCATCTGTTTTCAATTTCTTTAGGATGGTTTTCACATTTTATACTTAAGTCACGTCGTGGTAGTCTCTTTAAAGCAAAATAAACTGTGTTAAACATTTGTATTTCTCGTTTCAATATGTTGTCAAGCGGTATGTTGAGACACAGAATTTTGTCTATACAACACATAGAATTGTCAATCAAATAATGATATTATAAGCATTGCACGTCCGTGCTCCGAAATCCGACATTATTATGAATGACAGCACTGACTGCTTCTAAGCAAATTTACCACTTAAACAATTTTACCACGCACTGGGAAATTGGGAATACCATGTTTGCATTCTGTACAATATCACTTTATTGAAAGGAACACATTAATCATGACAAAGTCAATTATCACATAAAATGACTTCAATACGTTATACACACCTTTGGGTCCAGCGTCTATTACCCATGCCATTTATTATTATCAATACGTCAATAAAATTTGGTTAAATGCATAGTATGTGACATGGCAATCAAGTTTGCCTTGTTTTTGTTTATTTGGTTGCTAAATAATATGTCGAATGTATAGTTTGCAACTATTTGAAACATATACGTTCATCATAAACATATTATTATACCGAACGAGAAAATGTGCCTACATCTGCTCAGCCAATTATGTGTCAAATCATTAATAAATTCATTATTTTTTGTTTAACCGTTGCTGATGAAAAGTCATGGCGGTAAATTGGCAAAACATCTATATCTTACAATTTTCTAAAAAGATATACATCATATGTTAAAACAAGAAACCATTACAGTGATGTGACAACTACGAAGAGTAAAACTGATTCCCGTTATATAATTTACATGCCTGTTTAAAATGAGACGATACACGATAACAACATTATTTATAAGGAATTTGTTTTTTCTTCTTTTCATTTAAATTTTTCTTTGGAAAGCAGACGTTTCTTTGGGGTAAAATAGAGAAAAATAAGAATTCCTAAAAAAAGTCCAACACGTTAAGCCCCCCCCCCCCCCCCCCTTTAAAAAAAGTATGTTTCTGGGGGCATTATTTGTTCGACAGTTATAGAGGTGTAAATGAACCCAAGATAAAGTCTACATAATTGTTCATCGTAAATTATAACAAAAGGTGGATTTAGCAAATCAATAATTTTTATTAACATGGTATTTAGATCAAAATATATAAGGCAATGTAAGGAGGATCAGTGTATTATTCCATAAAAATGTGAAAAGAGCCATGAAATATGTTTTTATAAAATAAGCGACATATTATACAAAGAGAATATAATTCAATTTATAATTTCATACATCTTTTTTCATAAGGTTTAAACTTTATTGTGTGTACGTAGCTTTTTTCTAATATTCTGATACTTGTTTTGTATTTTGTTATTCTTAAAGAAGCTAAAGCTAGCAAATATATCTAGATTATTATTAAAATGTTTGTTTCTGTCACAATCAGTGTTATAGGCATTTGAAATTAATTCATCAAAGCTTTTGAATACGATTTCCAACAGATAGAAAATATTGGCTGCAACCTAAAATACTAATGGTAATAAAATGTATAGAAGTGGTTGAAATATATTTTACATTGAAGATTTAGAGCCATATTTTAGATCATAGTATTTAAGCAGACAACAGATAAATATCATACACACCCATCACCAAGATCATTATCAAGATATTATTTAGTAACTTTAGGAGCCAATTCCTTTGCACATAATCAGAAAATGAATGCAAATTTTAACTTTTTATGAAGACGAAATAAGAAAACGAATATCAACAAAGAAGGTTGGCATTTCATGAACGCATATCCAAGCAAAAACCTTCAAATCAGGGCAACAGGCAAGGAGCCCAGCAGGATATCAAACCAAAAACAGGAGAGTGCACAAGGGCAAAACATGGAAAATGAATGTAATATATGAATAATAGGAAATCACAGAAAAAATTATATTAAAGCAGCTGACCTCCAGAAGATAGCAGAAAAAATGCCGTCTTGCTAATATTTCAAAATCCCCCCTCAAAAACATTATATAGTTGAAAGAAATCGTAATGACACTTCAAACTTCTTTTATTATACCACGAAATTCTTTCATCCGGGTTTTTTCTAGTATCACGTGGTCGTACAGGACAATATCGCGACCTGTGCTCCGGAACGCACGGAATCCGGGATTTTATCAAACATATAGGGATACGAATAACTGCTTTTGTTTTTATATTTGTAGTAATTCATGGCACTTAAATTATAATTGATTAATTATTTTATATATATGATGACCAATTTATCGATTTAACCTTTAGCTTGAAATGTGATAGGGGCCTACTAAATGACGAAAATTGATAAACGATCCCGGGCATACCGGATACCGGGATTTTTCCGGACCATTGTTGTGACACGTGACCGCGTTTAATGAATTATCTTCTCCTTTATATATTGGCTACTGAGTTAGTAACGTAGTAGATTTTGGAAAAGAAAACCCCGATATATTAACGCTTTTGTCAACATTTTTTCTTGAATCAAGGTGTCAGCAATAATGGATTTATACCATGTATACAATAAACCTAACTAGATCAGTATTTTCTGTTTACTTGAAATTTTATTTCATTTTTTTTTTCATTTTACCATCTGGAGGCCAGTGGCTTTAAATGATACAATTAATTAAAAGTCAACAAAAGGGCAAATGTCCTGGGGGAAGATACCAGAGGCCTTCAAAGGGAATAAGGCTAGAAACCGACTAGAGAAAAGGGTGTGATATTTACCGTACAAGACAACCTCAGGAAGGGACATCACAATTAGCACGCAACAACATACAAGACATTCATTCATAAAAAAGAACATGAGAGTGGCGCCGTCGCAAGACGTTCGACAAAGTTAGCGGTGCTGGAAAGTTTCAACACCAAGCATCACTCTTAGCCAATGCACGAGACAGTGTAAATAAAATGAATCATCCTATTAGTAAATGAACATTCTAACAGTTGTAACAGTTACAAAAGTTAAAACAAAGAATTGATACGATCGCGTACATAAAAATTGTAAACTTTGACACAGTGACTATAACAAAAGTTTTTATGTCTGGAAGGAAGATAGAGCAGCAGGAATATCACATGCAAGTGCCAGATGAAGGAATGCGGAAGACGAAATTTCTAAGACAATACAGTCCCAATGGATTTAAGAACTGTCGATCACAGAGTCTCCTGCTTGGTCAAGGGAGGAACGTGTAGTGTCCAAACGTTAAACGGTTGAATAATAAGCATGCGGTATATCTTAAAATAGTAGGGTCATTTCCTGTTTTAATAAATTATTTAAAAAAAAACACAAGATAAACTAACATAACCAAAGACTTTACTAGGTCTGTAGATCACATCTCCATGAAAATCATGCCTGCTTATCAAAACGAAAAAGCCAGTATCTTGTCGTAGCTTGTTAAATTTACTAGACAGTGTTTTAATTTCCAAATATTTTGTTTTTGCAGCTTTGATGAATTTGTTTTTCTACAAATACAATATAATTATCTAATTTTTGAGAGAGATACATCATTAAGCCTAATAATTTGTTGAAAGCCTGAAGTGACTACACAAATTGCAGAAGATGTCTAAATTAAGATAGAATTTAAGATAATTGTGTTGTACTTGGCGGAAATACGTTATTTATTTCACTTGAAACTAAATTCGATCTCATGTTTATTAGGCGCGAATGTTTTTGTTTTCCACTTTAAGATAAAATAATTCAGATTTTTTCACCCTTGCCTTGGGTGCTATAAAACAAAACGACATTGCCGATTAGTGTAACAGAAATAAATTGCAAATGTACATGTAAAATTACCACACCATGTTTGCTTGTTGAATATTAGTACAATTAAAAGTTCGAATTTAAATGATATCCCAGCGTTCATAGTTTGCAAGTTTATCATTATTTTATGATGTATTATATTTCGTCACACTAATTTAAAGCTACAAAACTCATAAAATCTTTTCGATTCTAACCTATGGTATTTGTGTCATAGAAAGATAACTTACTATTAAATTACATACTGTTATATACACAGATAGAATTGATACATTGTAAAAAACTGAATACAACTACCAACAGGAAAGCTTACCATATATATATATATATATATATATATATATATATATATATATATATATATATATATATATATATATATATATATATATATTTAAATAAGAATGTAATGAAAAATTAATAATCATAATGGTCAATATATTTCAAAATTGGCAAAAATACTTTAGTAAACTCAAAACAAGAATGTTTACAAAAGAACGTCCCTTTTCACGTCATTTCTAGGAATAATTGCATGTGCATGTTACATCACGTCTTTATCATTATTATTTGTTAACTAACGTCAATCGTCAAAAATTATACTTAAACACATTATCATGATGTATCAATTCGTGATTTATTTTGTTTTTGTATGATTGCTTAATGAAAACACTTATGCAAAGCTGTACGGAAACATTACTAAATAACAGCATAATGCCGGAAAACTGTGTTCTATTGATAAATGGTCCTGTCATATACTTTGTGCATACTGAATCAAAATTCATAATATGAAGAAATAATTCATGTTTTGATATAAACGAAAATGACGCATATATTACACGCTTAATTATTGTCTGTTTGATTCATGGAATTATTACCAGATTAAATACATTTCATAAGATTAATGTAGTACTAAACGTGTAAATAAAAGCATTCATTTATTAATATCATGCCAATTGTGCTAATAAGGATTTTGTAGAAAAACATTAATATTAGTAAAATTGAAAGTTTTTTTTTAATGTGCCATCACTCATTGCATACAATTTAGTGCCTAAATTGCATATACATTAAAATATATTTTCAAAATATATTTGCGTTTAAAAGGCAATGCAACCTGCATTCTTCTTTAATTTTTTGTATTCCTAAATTTACCGCCATTGAAAAATTGGCAGGTCGGCCGTTGCATAGAAAAGATTGCAAAATGTCTACAGCATTTTTAATATTTCTAAATTAAAACGCATAGATACTACTATACTGATTTTGAGTAAAAATATTCTGTCATTTTATTCTTCGGTTTTTTTTATTTAATTATTTTTATAACCGAATTTGAAACATTAAGCGACCATTTTCCCCATTTTCTTTGCGTTGTCTTCAATTTATTTCAAATTAGAATGCGTTTTTAACGAAACACCGTTTGTGTACATTTAGGGATCTCGGCAATGCTCGTCAGTAAAATTGATACGATTTTAAGGCATGTCCTCCCTAAAATTATCCTTCCGTATCTATGATTGCCTAGACATTTATTTAGAAGCCTGCTCAACACCCCTCCCCCGAAACGTTTTATCTGCAAATAAATGAAACTAATTCTTACACTTAGGACAGAGCATCGTTTTGTTGCTTTGTTGTTTTTCAAAATTTTATAACATTACTGTACTTTTGCTGTGTTTGAATAAACGACTGAGTGTATCAAAATGTAAGCCAGCAGGAAAAAAGGCATCCTTTAAAACAATTGCCATAATATAAATTCCTGGAAAAAATAACAATTTTATCATAGCTCTTCGATTCTTTTAAACAAGTGTGTGGAGAAACGCTATTAAGCTTTGACTTAACGCAACATTTTTGCTCGACTATTCGATAAGAATAAGTAAAGCTATTGTAGTCACCCGAGCGTTCGCGTCGGCGTCGGTGTCGGCGTTTGCATGACCACTTATGTTAAAGTTTTTGTAATACCTCAAATATTTTCAAAGTCCATTGACATATGGTGTTGAAACTTTGCACACTTGTTCACCACCATGACCCAAATCTGTAGAGAGTAGGAATTAAATTAATCAAGAATTTTGACAAAATCATGCCCCTTTTCGACTTAGAATTTACATTAAAGTTTTTGTAATACCTCAAATATTTTCAAAGTTGACTTATGGCTTAAAAACTTTGCACACTTGTTCATCACAATGACCCACACTATAGACAGGAGGTAACTGTATCAAGCATTTTGACATAATTATGCTCCTTTTTTGACTTAGAATTTAAATTAAAGTTTTTGTTATACCACACATATTTCAAAAGTCCATTGACTTATGACTTTGAAACCCTGCACACTTTTGACCATCATGACCCTGACCTGTAGACAGGAGGAGGTAACAATATAAAGCGTTTTGACAGAATTATACCCCTTTTTCGACTAAGAATTTACGTTAAAGTATTTGTAACACCTAAAATGTTTTCAAAGTCCACTGACATTTGGCTTTGAAACTTTACGCACTTTTTTATCATCATGACCCCAACCTGTAGGCAAGAGGTAACTGTACCAAGCATTTTGACAGAATTATGCCCCTTTTTCGACTTAGAATTTATGTTAAAGTTTTTGTTATACCTCAAATATTTTCAAAGTTCATTGACATCTAGTTTTGAAACGTTGCACACTTGTTCTCCACCATGACCCAAATCTGTTGACGGGAGAAGGTAAATTAATCAAGAATTTTGACAGGAAAATGCCCCTTTTTCGACTTAGAATTTACATTAAAGTTTTTGTAATACCTCAAATATTGTCAAAGTCCATTGATTTATGGCTGGCTTTGAAACTTTGCACACTTGTTCACCACAATGACCCCACGCTGTGACAGGAGGAGGTAACTTTATCAAGCATTTTGACAGAATTTTACCTCTTTTTTAACTTAGAATTTACATTTAGGTATGCATACCAACTCAGATATATTCATATTCTATTGATATGATTGACATCTGGTTTTGAAACAAATTAAAATTTTATATTCTTCTTAGAGAGCATAATAGGACACTCTCCATGGCATACAACTGTAACATGGATTTAAATAAAATTTTGCTCTTTTGTTTACTCAAAA
Organism: Ruditapes philippinarum; assembly: GCF_026571515.1. Lineage (NCBI taxonomy): Eukaryota > Metazoa > Mollusca > Bivalvia > Venerida > Veneridae > Ruditapes > Ruditapes philippinarum. Next base: position 8,119 of record NW_026853801.1, read on the forward strand.
ATTTACTCAAGGCTCTTTTACTATCAAGCACTTAGAATAGCCGAGCGTTGCTGTCCTACCGACAGCTCTTGTTATGTGTAAAATCTAAATTAAGTTAAAAATCAGCATATTTGATTCAACACGGTGGGAATTAGTCATTATTCATGAACTTAAAGATATACTATGCTCATTCTTGAATATCATTCTTTTTAAAGATCTTATTTATAAACGGACACTTTTTGGTACATTTACATCTACAGAAGCATGAGGACACGATTAAATTATGAGCTTCAGTGCAATTGGATATTATAAGTCCAAGATCTTCTGCAGATGTCAATGCACGTAAAAGTTTTTTTTTTTTAATTTCAGCAACATAGTTGCTCATTTATTTTCCCCGTCCATGTGGAAAGTGGGGTCGGGGAACCATCCACCACTTCCACTTACAATATGATACATCTATCCCAGTATATTATGAACATACAAAGTTATATTATATGATAATAGTGTTTTCAACATAACAACAGAACTATATAAAAAAAAAAAAACATACATATTCATACAATATATAATGTTGAAATGAAAAAAAAAAATGTTCCATGGGGGCAGATTTATATAGTGTTTAAAGATGGGGGTTTTTATGTTAAAAAAAATATGTTTCACAAATCTTAAAAAAAACATTTTCTAGCCAAAAGCTAACTGCCATGTTTTGTATGTTATATTATTTTGATTGTACATAATTCACATATTTAGTGTATATATTCAATGCTAAATATATAACAGTTCACAGACAAAAACTGCAGCTTAATATAATAAAGCAATTTTAATTGTAGTGAGCACAGGTACTGTAACAAAAAACTATCTCCAATGCTCTATATTTGCTATATACTACAGTCTTATCGCAGCATATTGCCCATATAGAGCACGGAAGACAGTCTGCCTCAAGTACATGTGGTAGTGAGTAAGTAAACAATCTTTCTAGTATGCTTAGGAGTTGTCTCCCTTAAATCACTTATATTTATGTTTCAGATGAAATATAATGATAATGCCTAATTGCTAGAAAAAACAACAACTTTTAAATGTTAATATGAACAAGTTCTTTCATCATGTAAGTTCTTAAAAAAAATTTTTTTTTTCACTGCTTTAAATACTTCAGGTCTAACCTAGACAGGTGAATTGTACACTTTTCATAGTCAAAGACTAAACTTATAACACTTATTACAAAATGTGTGTATACAAATTTATGTACATAAATAATACACAAATTATCAGAATATAAATACAAATGTAGACAGAAAGCTTTATGTATGAATTGATTCATAAAAAAAAATAGATATATAAAAGGTTTCTGGTGTAAACTACTAGAGTTTCCTTCTTAAAGAAAAAATGATAAATAAAAACAATTGAAAATGAGAATCAAAAAGGATGTGAATAAGGCGGTGGAAGACCACATCATAATGGTAGTGGGTGAGAGTTCAGAAAACTGTTTTTTTTTTCGTTTTTTTTTTTGCTTTGCATATAGTTATGTTAAATAGAAATTTCATAAAAACCTTTCAAGTATAGTACATGGATATAATATTCTCTATTGGGATTCAACTGGAAGAACCAGACTTTTAAATTGTTGCCATGACTTTTCAAAATTTTCATACCTGACCATTTGTTTTTGCAACACATTTTTCAATGTTATAATTGGCTAATTATTTTGTGACTTAAAAATTTCCAGTCCAGGCCTTATTTTTTTTTTTTTTTTCATTTTACTATAATATATAAATTGCTTTGCCCATAATATTATCTTATTTATAACAATATCTAATTTTGTATTACCAAATAATATATCTATAGTAGTCCAATCATTAAAATTCAGATTACATTTATTTATTATATAAGACTGAAGTTGCCGCCAAAATTGTTTATTATTTTTCACAGTCATTGAACAAATGGATCAAAGTTTCTGGCTGACTTTGGCAAAAAGTACAAGCATCTTAG